>NC_053392.1:399373123-399393123 GCF_905171765.1 Bufo bufo
GGTACAGACAAGCTGGAGGTCTCCTCTTGGAGCCCAAGTCCCCTTCTACCATCCCTGCAAGTCTGGGATCCCTAGCTCCAAGGGAAGCCGCCGGGCTGAACTTCCATGAATGAGGGGGACTTTGTGAAAAATGTATCCAGGGGTTATGGAAGTCAAATCGGGTAACATTTTCCGATTTTGTCCCTCTGCCATTCATGGAGGGAAGGTGGTACAGACAAGCTGGAGGTCTCCTCTTGGAGCCCAAGTCCCCTTCTACCATCCCTGCAAGTCTGGGATCCCTAGCTCCAAGGGAAGCCGCCGGGCTGAACTTCCATGAATGAGGGGGACTTTGTGAAAAATGTATCCAGGGGTTATGGAAGTCAAATCGGGTAACATTTTCCGATTTTGTCCCTCTGCCATTCATGGAGGGAAGCTGGTACAGACAAGCTGGAGGTCTCCTCTTGGAGCCCAAGTCCCCTTCTACCATCCCTGCAAGTCTGGGATCCCTAGCTCCAAGGGAAGCCGCCGGGCTGAACTTCCATGAATGAGGGGGACTTTGTGAAAAATGTATCCAGGGGTTATGGAAGTCAAATCGGGTAACATTTTCCGATTTTGTCCCTCTGCCATTCATGGAGGGAAGGTGGTACAGACAAGCTGGAGGTCTCCTCTTGGAGCCCAAGTCCCCTTCTACCATCCCTGCAAGTCTGGGATCCCTAGCTCCAAGGGAAGCCGCCGGGCTGAACTTCCATGAATGAGGGGGACTTTGTGAAAAATGTATCCAGGGGTTATGGAAGTCAAATCGGGTAACATTTTCCGATTTTGTCCCTCTGCCATTCATGGAGGGAAGCTGGTACAGACAAGCTGGAGGTCTCCTCTTGGAGCCCAAGTCCCCTTCTACCATCCCTGCAAGTCTGGGATCCCTAGCTCCAAGGGAAGCCGCCGGGCTGAACTTCCATGAATGAGGGGGACTTTGTGAAAAATGTATCCAGGGGTTATGGAAGTCAAATCGGGTAACATTTTCCGATTTTGTCCCTCTGCCATTCATGGAGGGAAGGTGGTACAGACAAGCTGGAGGTCTCCTCTTGGAGCCCAAGTCCCCTTCTACCATCCCTGCAAGTCTGGGATCCCTAGCTCCAATGGAAGCCGCTGGGCTGAACTTCCATGAATGAGGGGGACTTTGTGAAAAATGTATCCAGGGGTTATGGAAGTCAAATCGGGTAACATTTTCCGATTTTGTCCCTCTGCCATTCATGGAGGGAAGGTGGTACAGACAAGCTGGAGGTCTCCTCTTGGAGCCCAAGTCCCCTTCTACCATCCCTGCAAGTCTGGGATCCTAGCTCCAAGGGAAGCCGCCGGGCTGAACTTCCATGAATGAGGGGGACTTTGTGAAAAATGTATCCAGGGGTTATGGAAGTCAAATCGGGTAACATTTTCCGATTTTGTCCCTCTGCCATTCATGGAGGGAAGGTGGTACAGACAAGCTGGAGGTCTCCTCTTGGAGCCCAAGTCCCCTTCTACCATCCCTGCAAGTCTGGGATCCCTAGCTCCAAGGGAAGCCGCTGGGCTGAACTTTCATAAGGTAGGGGGACTTTGTGAAAAATGTATCCAGGGGTTATGGAAGTCAAATCGGGTAACATTTTCCGATTTTGCCCCTCTGCCATTCATGGAGGGAAGGTGGTACAGACAAGCTGGAGGTCTCCTCTTGGAGCCCAAGTCCCCTTCTACCATCCCTGCAAGTCTGGGATCCCTAGCTCCAAGGGAAGCCGCCGGGCTGAACTTCCATGAATGAGGGGGACTTTGTGAAAAATGTATCCAGGGGTTATGGAAGTCAAATCGGGTAACATTTTCCGATTTTGTCCCTCTGCCATTCATGGAGGGAAGGTGGTACAGACAAGCTGGAGGTCTCCTCTTGGAGCCCAAGTCCCCTTCTACCATCCCTGCAAGTCTGGGCTCCCTAGCTCCAAGGGAAGCCGCTGGGCTGAACTTCCATGAATGAGGGGGACTTTGTGAAAAATGTATCCAGGGGTTATGGAAGTCAAATCGGGTAACATTTTCCGATTTTGTCCCTCTGCCATTCATGGAGGGAAGATGGTACAGACAAGCTGGAGGTCTCCTCTTGGAGCCCAAGTCCCCTTCTACCATCCCTGCAAGTCTGGGATCCCTAGCTCCAAGGGAAGCCGCCGGGCTGAACTTCCATGAATGAGGGGGACTTTGTGAAAAATGTATCCAGGGGTTATGGAAGTCAAATCGGGTAACATTTTCCGATTTTGTCCCTCTGCCATTCATGGAGGGAAGGTGGTACAGACAAGCTGGAGGTCTCCTCTTGGAGCCCAAGTCCCCTTCTACCATCCCTGCAAGTCTGGATCCCTAGCTCCAAGGGAAGCCGCCGGGCTGAACTTCCATGAATGAGGGGGACTTTGTGAAAAATGTATCCAGGGGTTATGGAAGTCAAATCGGGTAACATTTTCCGATTTTGTCCCTCTGCCATTCATGGAGGGAAGGTGGTACAGACAAGCTGGAGGTCTCCTCTTGGAGCCCAAGTCCCCTTCTACCATCCCTGCAAGTCTGGGATCCCTAGCTCCAAGGGAAGCCGCCGGGCTGAACTTCCATGAATGAGGGGGACTTTGTGAAAAATGTATCCAGGGGTTATGGAAGTCAAATCGGGTAACATTTTCCGATTTTGTCCCTCTGCCATTCATGGAGGGAAGTGGTACAGACAAGCTGGAGGTCTCCTCTTGGAGCCCAAGTCCCCTTCTACCATCCCTGCAAGTCTCGGCTCCCTAGCTCCAAGGGAAGCCGCTGGGCTGAACTTCCATGATGAGGGGGACTTTGTGAAAAATGTATCCAGGGGTTATGGAAGTCAAATCGGGTAACATTTTCCGATTTTGTCCCTCTGCCATTCATGGAGGGAAGATGGTACAGACAAGCTGGAGGTCTCCTCTTGGAGCCCAAGTCCCCTTCTACCATCCCTGCAAGTCTGGGATCCCTAGCTCCAAGGGAAGCCGCCGGGCTGAACTTCCATGAATGAGGGGGACTTTGTGAAAAATGTATCCAGGGGTTATGGAAGTCAAATCGGGTAACATTTTCCGATTTTGTCCCTCTGCCATTCATGGAGGGAAGGTGGTACAGACAAGCTGGAGGTCTCCTCTTGGAGCCCAAGTCCCCTTCTACCATCCCTGCAAGTCTGGGATCCCTAGCTCCAAGGGAAGCCGCCGGGCTGAACTTCATGAATGAGGGGGACTTTGTGAAAAATGTATCCAGGGGTTATGGAAGTCAAATCGGGTAACATTTTCCGATTTTGTCCCTCTGCCATTCATGGAGGGAAGATGGTACAGACAAGCTGGAGGTCTCCTCTTGGAGCCCAAGTCCCCTTCTACCATCCCTGCAAGTCTGGGATCCCTAGCTCCAAGGGAAGCCGCCGGGCTGAACTTCATGAATGAGGGGGACTTTGTGAAAAATGTATCCAGGGGTTATGGAAGTCAAATCGGGTAACATTTTCCGATTTTGTCCCTCTGCCATTCATGGAGGGAAGATGGTACAGACAAGCTGGAGGTCTCCTCTTGGAGCCCAAGTCCCCTTCTACCATCCCTGCAAGTCTGGGATCCCTAGCTCCAAGGGAAGCCGCCGGGCTGAACTTCCATGAATGAGGGGGACTTTGTGAAAAATGTATCCAGGGGTTATGGAAGTCAAATCGGGTAACATTTTCCGATTTTGTCCCTCTGCCATTCATGGAGGGAAGGTGGTACAGACAAGCTGGAGGTCTCCTCTTGGAGCCCAAGTCCCCCTCTACCATCCCTGCAAGTCTGGGATCCCTAGCTTGAAAGGGGACCGCTGGGCTGAACTTCCATAGGGGTGTCCGTTTTGAGGTTTTGAGAAAGAGAACCAGCTATGAGAGTGAACCTGGTCGTCTCATACCGACAGCAGTTCCAGAGCCTGGGCAGGACGGCTCGACACCCCTGGGTCTCAGCGGCATGTGACACGAAAGGGGGCCCCCCTTTCCAACACCTCCCGGAAGAAGGTAGAGAGACCCTGGGGGGTGGACAGGGTGATTTGATCCCACCATCAGTTCCATGACATCCGAGGTGTCGGCTGGGAGGCAAGACTTCCACAGATTCAGGGGGGATTTTTGGAAATGTCTGCCCAGGAAAGGAGCACCGTAGGCGGGTAAGAATTTCTGATTTCCCCCCTCTGCCATTCCCAGAGGGAAGGTGGTACAGACAAGCTGGAGGTCTCCTCTCGGAGCCCAAGTCCCCCTCTACCATCCCTGCAAGTCTGGGATCCCTAGCTCCAAGGGAAGCCGCCGGGCTGAACTTCCATGAATGAGGGGGACTTTGTGAAAAATGTATCCAGGGGTTATGGAAGTCAAATCGGGTAACATTTTCCGATTTTGTCCCTCTGCCATTCATGGAGGGAAGATGGTACAGACAAGCTGGAGGTCTCCTCTTGGAGCCCAAGTCCCCTTCTACCATCCCTGCAAGTCTGGGATCCCTAGCTCCAAGGGAAGCCGCCGGGCTGAACTTCCATGAATGAGGGGGACTTTGTGAAAAATGTATCCAGGGGTTATGGAAGTCAAATCGGGTAACATTTTCCGATTTTGTCCCTCTGCCATTCATGGAGGGAAGATGGTAGAGACAAGCTGGAGGTCTCCTCTTGGAGCCCAAGTCCCCTTCTACCATCCCTGCAAGTCTGGGATCCCTAGCTCCAAGGGAAGCCGCAGGGCTGAACTTTCATAAGGT
This sequence comes from Bufo bufo, assembly GCF_905171765.1. Taxonomy (NCBI): domain Eukaryota; kingdom Metazoa; phylum Chordata; class Amphibia; order Anura; family Bufonidae; genus Bufo; species Bufo bufo. The sequence goes on from NC_053392.1 coordinate 399,377,839, forward strand.
AGGGGGACTTTGTGAAAAATGTATCCAGGGGTTATGGAAGTCAAATCGGGTAACATTTTCCGATTTTGTCCCTCTGCCATTCATGGAGGGAAGATGGTAGAGACAAGCTGGAGGTCTCCTCTTGGAGCCCAAGTCCACTTCTACCATCCCTGCAAGTCTGGGATCCCTAGCTCCAAGGGAAGCCGCCGGGCTGAACTTTCATAAGGTAGGGGGACTTTGTGAAAAATGTATCCAGGGGTTATGGAAGTCAAATCGGGTAACATTTGCCGATTTTGTCCCTCTGCCATTCATGGAGGAAAGATGGTACAGACAAGCTGGCGGTCTCCTCTTGGAGCCCAAGTCCCATTCTACCATCCCTGCAAGTCTGGGAACCCTAGCTCCAAGGGAAGCTGCCGGGCTAAACTTCCATGACTGAGGGGGACTTTGTGAAAAATGTATCCAGGGGTTATGGAAGTCAAATCGGGTAACATTTTCCGATTTTGTCAATCTGCCATTCATGGAGGGAAGGTGGTACAGACAAGCTAGAGGTCTCCTCTTGGAGCCTAAGTCCCCCTCTACCATCCCTGCAAGTCTGGGATCCCTAGCTTGAAAGGGGACCGCTGGGCTGAACTTCCATAGGGGTGTCCGTTTTGAGGTTTTGAGAAGAGAACCAGCTATGAGAGTGAACCTGGTCGTCTCATACCGACAGCAGTACCAGAGCCTGGGCAGGACGGCTCGACACCCCTGGGTCTCAGCGGCATGTGACACGAAAGGGGGCCCCCCTTTCCAACACCTCCCGGAAGAAGGTAGAGAGACCCTGGGGGGTGGCCAGGGTGATTTGATCCCACCATCAGTTCCATGACATCCGAGGTGTCGGCTGGGAGGCAAGACTTCCACAGATTCAAGGGGGGATTTTTGGAAATGTCTGCCCAGGAAAGGAGCACCGTAGGCGGGTAAGAATTTCTGATTTCCCCCCTCTGCCATTCCCAGAGGGAAGGTGGTACAGACAAGCTGGAGGTCTCCTCTCGGAGCCCAAGTCCCCCTCTACCATACCTGCAAGTCTGGGATCCCTAGCTCCAAGGGAAGCTGCCGGGCTGAACTTCCATGAATGAGGGGGACTTTGTGAAAAATGTATCCAGGGGTTATGGAAGTCAAATCGTGTAACATTTTCCGATTTTGTCCCTCTGCCATTCATGGAGGGAAGCTGGTACAGACAAGCTGGCGGTCTCCTCTTGGAGCCAAAGTCCCATTCTACCATCCCTGCAAGTCTGGGACCCCTAGCTCCAAGGGAAGCTGCCGGGCTAAACTTCCATGACTGAGGGGGACTTTGTGAAAAATGTATCCAGGGGTTATGGAAGTCAAATCGGGTAACATTTTCCGATTTTGTCAATCTGCCATTCATGGAGGGAAGGTGGTACAGACAAGCTAGAGGTCTCCTCTTGGAGGCCAAGTCCCCCTCTACCATCTCTGCAAGTCTGGGATCCCTAGCTTGAAAGGGGACCGCTGGGCTGAACTTCCATAGGGGTGTCCGTTTTGAGGTTTTGAGAAAGAGAACCAGCTATGAGAGTGAACCTGGTCGTCTCATACCGACAGCAGTTCCAGAGCCTGGGCAGGACGGCTCGACACCCCTGGGTCTCAGCGGCATGTGACACGAAAGGGGGCCCCCCTTTCCAACACCTCCCGGAAGAAGGTAGAGAGACCCTGGGGGGTGGACAGGGTGATTTGATCCCACCATCAGTTCCATGACATCCGAGGTGTCGGCTGGGAGGCAAGACTTCCACAGATTCAGGGGGGGATTTTTGGAAATGTCTGCCCAGGAAAGGAGCACCGTAGGCGGGTAAGAATTTCTGATTTCCCCCCTCTGCCATTCCCAGAGGGAAGGTGGTACAGACAAGCTGGAGGTCTCCTCTCGGAGCCCAAGTCCCCCTCTACCATACCTGCAAGTCTGGGATCCCTAGCTCCAAGGGAAGCTGCCGGGCTGAACTTCCATGAATGAGGGGGACTTTGTGAAAAATGTATCCAGGGGTTATGGAAGTCAAATCGTGTAACATTTTCCGATTTTGTCCCTCTGCCATTCATGGAGGGAAGCTGGTACAGACAAGCTGGCGGTCTCCTCTTGGAGCCCAAGTCCCATTCTACCATCCCTGCAAGTCTGGGACCCCTAGCTCCAAGGGAAGCTGCCGGGCTAAACTTCCATGACTGAGGGGGACTTTGTGAAAAATGTATCCAGGGGTTATGGAAGTCAAATCGGGTAACATTTTCCGATTTTGTCAATCTGCCATTCATGGAGGGAAGGTGGTACAGACAAGCTAGAGGTCTCCTCTTGGAGGCCAAGTCCCCCTCTACCATCTCTGCAAGTCTGGGATCCCTAGCTTGAAAGGGGACCGCTGGGCTGAACTTCCATAGGGGTGTCCGTTTTGAGGTTTTGAGAAAAAGAACCAGCTATGAGAGTGAACCTGGTCGTCTCATACCGACAGCAGTACCAGAGCCTGGGCAGGACGGCTCGACACCCCTGGGTCTCAGCGGCATGTGACACGAAAGGGGGCCCCCCTTTCCAACACCTCCCGGAAGAAGGTAGAGAGACCCTGGGGGGTGGCCAGGGTGATTTGATCCCACCATCAGTTCCATGACATCCGAGGTGTCGGCTGGGAGGCAAGACTTCCACAGATTCAAGGGGGGATTTTTGGAAATGTCTGCCCAGGAAAGGAGCACCGTAGGCGGGTAAGAATTTCTGATTTCCCCCCTCTGCCATTCCCAGAGGGAAGGTGGTACAGACAAGCTGGAGGTCTCCTCTCGGAGCCCAAGTCCCCCTCTACCATACCTGCAAGTCTGGGATCCCTAGCTCCAAGGGAAGCTGCCGGGCTGAACTTCCATGAATGAGGGGGACTTTGTGAAAAATGTATCCAGGGGTTATGGAAGTCAAATCGTGTAACATTTTCCGATTTTGTCCCTCTGCCATTCATGGAGGGAAGGTGGTACAGACAAGCTGGAGGTGTCCTCTTGGAGCCCAAGTCCCCCTCTACCATCCCTGCAAGTCTGGGATCCCTAGCTCCAAGGGAAGCCGCCGGGCTGAACTTCCATGAATGAGGGGGACTTTGTGAAAAATGTATCCAGGGGTTATGGAAGTCAAATCGGGTAACATTTTCCGATTTTGTCCCTCTGCCATTCATGGAGGGAAGGTGGTACAGACAAGCTGGAGGTCTCCTCTTGGAGCCCAAGTCCCCTTCTACCATCCCTGCAAGTCTCGGCCTCCTAGCTCCAATGGAAGCCACTGGGGCAACTTCCATGGATGAGGGGGACTTTGTGAAAAATGTATCCAGGGGTTATGGAAGTCAAATTGGGTAACATTTTCCGATTTTGCCCCTCTGCCATTCATGGAGGGAAGGTGGTACAGACAAGCTGGAGGTCTCCTCTTGGAGCCCAAGTCCCCTTCTACCATCCCTGCAAGTCTCGGCCTCCTAGCTCCAATGGAAGCCGTAGGGGCAACTTCCATGGATGAGGGGGACTTTGTGAAAAATGTATCCAGGGGCTATGGAAGTCAAATCGGGTAACATTTTCCGATTTTGCCCCTCTCCCATTCATGGAGGGAAGCTGGTACAGACAAGCTGGAGGTCTCCTCTTGGAGCCCAAGTCCCATTCTACCATCCCTGCAAGTCTGGGATCCCTAGCTCCAAGGGAAGCCTCCGGGCTGAACTTCCATGAATGAGGGGGACTTTGTGAAAAATGTATCCAGGGGTTATGGAAGTCAAATCGGGTAACATTTTCCGATTTTGTCCCTCTGCCATTCATGGAGGGAAAGTGGTACAGACAAGCTGGAGTTCTCCTCTTGGAGCCCAAGTCCCCTTCTACCATCCCTGCAAGTCTCGGCCTCCTAGCTCCAATGGAAGCCACTGGGGCAACTTCCATGGATGAGGGGGACTTTGTGAAAAATGTATACAGGGGTTATGGAAGTCAAATCGGGTAACATTTTCCGATTTTGCCCCTCTGCCATTCATGGAGGGAAGGTGGTACAGACAAGCTGGAGGTCTCCTCTTGGAGCCCAAGTCCCCTTCTACCATCCCTGCAAGTCTCGGCCTCCTAGCTCCAATGGAAGCCGCTGGGGCAACTTCCATGGATGAGGGGGACTTTGTGAAAAATGTATCCAGGGGCTATGGAAGTCAAATCGGGTAACATTTTCCGATTTTGTCCCTCTGCCATTCATGGAGGGAAGATGGTACAGACAAGCTGGAGGTCTCCTCTTGGAGCCCAAGTCCCATTCTCCCATCCCTGCAAGTCTGGGATCCCTAGCTCCAAGGGAAGCCGCCGGGCTGAACTTCCATGAATGAGGGGGACTTTGTGAAAAATGTATCCAGGGGTTATGGAAGTCAAATCGGGTAACAAATTCCGATTTTGTCCCTCTGCCATTCATGGAGGGAAGATGGTACAGACAAGCTGGAGGTCTCCTCTTGGAGCCCAAGTCCCATTCTACCATCCCTGCAAGTCTGGGATCCCTAGCTCCAAGGGAAGCTGCCGGGCTGAACTTCCATGACTGAGGGGGACTTTGTGAAAAATGTATCCAGGGGTTATGGAAGTAAAATCGGGTAACATTTTCCGATTTTGTCAATCTGCCATTCATGGAGGGAAGGTGGTACAGACAAGCTAGAGGTCTCCTCTTGGAGCCCAAGTCCCCCTCTACCATCCCTGCAAGTCTGTGATCCCTAGCTTGAAAGGGGACCGCTGGGCTGAACTTCCATAGTGGTGTCCGTTTTGAGGTTTTGAGAAAGAGAACCAGCTATGAGAGTGAACCTGGTCGTCTCATACCGACAGCAGTTCCAGAGCCTGGGCAGGACGGCTCGACACCCCTGGGTCTCAGCGGCATGTGACACGAAAGGGGGCCCCCCTTTCCAACACCTCCCGGAAGAAGGTAGAGAGACCCTGGGGGGTGGACAGGGTGATTTGATCCCACCATCAGTTCCATGAGATCCGATGTGTCGGCTGGGAGGCAAGACTTCCACAGATTCAGGGGGGATTTTTGGAAATGTCTGCCCAGGAAAGGAGCACCGTAGGCGGGTAAGAATTTCTGATTTCCCCCCTCTGCCATTCCCAGAGGGAAGGTGGTACAGACAAGCTGGAGGTCTCCTCTCGGAGCCCAAGTCCCCCTCTACCATCCCTGCAAGTCTGGGATCCCTAGCTCCAAGGGAAGCCGCCGGGCTGAACTTCCATGAATGAGGGGGACTTTGTGAAAAATGTATCCAGGGGCTATGGAAGTCAAATCGGGTAACATTTTCCGATTTTGTCCCTCTGCCATTCATGGAGGGAAGGTGGTACAGACAAGCTGGAGGTGTCCTCTTGGAGCCCAAGTCCCCCTCTACCATCCCTGCAAGTTTGGGTCCCTAGCTTGAAAGGGGACCGCTGGGCTGAACTTCCATGAGGCAGGGGGACTTTGTGAAAAATGTATCATGGGGTTATGGAAGTCAAATCGGGTAACATTTTCCAATTTTGTCCCTTTGCCATTCATGGAGGGAAGGTGGTACAGACAAGCTGGAGGTCTCCTCTTGGAGCCCAAGTCCCCTTCTACCTTCCCTGCAAGTCTCGGCCTCCTAGCTCCAATGGAAGCCGCTGGGGCAACTTCCATGGATGAGGGAGACTTTGTGAAAAATGTATCCAGGGGCTATGGAAGTCAAATCGGGTAACATTTTCCGATTTTGTCCATCTGCCATTCATGGAGGGAAGGTGGTACAGACAAGCTGGAGGTGTCCTCTTGGAGCCCATGTCCCCCTCTACCATCCCTGCAAGTTTTGGATCCCTAGCTTGAAAGGGGACCGCTGGGCTGAACTTCCATGAGGCAGGGGGACTTTGTGAAAAATGTATCCAGGGGTTATGGAAGTCAAATCAGGTAACATTTTCCGATTTTGTCACTCTGCCATTCATGGAGGGAAGATGGTACAGACAAGCTGGAGGTCTCCTCTTGGAGCCCAAGTCCCATTCTACCATCCCTGCAAGTCTGGGATCCCTAGCTCCAAGGGAAGCCGCCGGGCTGAACTTCCATGAATGAGGGGGACTTTGTGAAAAATGTATCCAGGGGTTATGGAAGTCAAATCGGGTAACATTTTCCGATTTTGTCCCTCTGCCATTCATGGAGGGAAGGTGGTACAGACAAGCGAGAGGTCTCCTCTTGGAGCCTAAGTCCCCCTCTACCATCCCTGCAAGTCTGGGATCCCTAGTTTGAAAGGGGACCGCCGGGCTGAACTTCCATTGGGGTGTCCGTTTTGAGGTTTTGAGAAAGAGAACCAGCTATGAGAGTGAACCTGGTCGTCTCATACCGACAGCAGTTCCAGAGCCTTGGCAGGACGGCTCGACACCCCTGGGTCTCAGCGGCATGTGACACGAAAGGGGGCCCCCCTTTCCAACACCTCCCGGAAGAAGGTAGAGAGACCCTGGGGGGTGGACAGGGTGATTTGATCCCACCATCAGTTCCATGAGATCCGATGTGTCGGCTGGGAGGCAAGACTTCCACAGATTCAAGGGGGGATTTTTGGAAATGTCTGCCCAGGAAAGGAGCACCGTAGGCGGGTAAGAATTTCTGATTTCCCCCCTTCTGCCATTCCCAGAGGGAAGGTGGTACAGACAAGCTGGAAGTCTCCTCTTGGAGCCCAAGTCCCCCTCTACCATCCCTGCAAGTCTGGGATCCCTAGCTCCAAGGGAAGCCGCCGGGCTGAACTTCCATGAATGAGGGGGACTTTGTGAAAAATGTATCCAGGAGTTATGGAAGTCAAATCGGGTAACATTTTCCGATTTTGTCCCTCTGCCATTCATGGAGGGAAGGTGGTACAGACAAGCTGGAGGTCTCCTCTTGGAGCCCAAGTCCCCTTCTACCATCCCTGCAAGTCTGGGATCCCTAGCTCCAAGGGAAGCTGCCGGGCTAAACTTCCATGAATGAGGGGGACTTTGTGAAAAATGTATCCAGGGGTTATGGAAGTCAAATCGGGTAACATTTTCCGATTTTGTCCCTCTGCCATTCATGGAGGGAAGGTGGTACAGACAAGCTGGAGGTCTCCTCTTGGAGCCCAAGTCCCCTTCTACCATCCCTGCAAGTCTGGGATCCCTAGCTCCAAGGGAAGCCGCCGGGCTGAACTTCCATGAATGAGGGGGACTTTGTGAAAAATGTATCCAGGGGTTATGGAAGTCAAATCGGGTAACATTTTCCGATTTTGTCCCTCTGCCATTCATGGAGGGAAGCTGGTACAGACAAGCTGGAGGTCTCCTCTTGGAGCCCAAGTCCCCTTCTACCATCCCTGCAAGTCTGGGATCCCTAGCTCCAAGGGAAGCCGCCGGGCTGAACTTCCATGAATAAGGGGGACTTTGTGAAAAATGTATCCAGGGGTTATGGAATTTAAATCGGGTAACATTTTCCGATTTTGTCCCTCTGCCATTCATGGAGGGAAGGTGGTACAGACAAGCTGGAGGTCTCCTCTTGGAGCCCAAGTCCCCTTCTACCATCCCTGCAAGTCTGGGATCCCTAGCTCCAAGGGAAGCCGCCGGGCTGAACTTCCATGAATGAGGGGGACTTTGTGAAAAATGTATCCAGGGGTTATGGAAGTCAAATCGTGTAACATTTTCCGATTTTGTCCCTCTGCCATTCATGGAGGGAAGCTGGTACAGACAAGCTGGAGGTCTCCTCTTGGAGCCCAAGTCCCCTTCTACCATCCCTGCAAGTCTGGGATCCCTAGCTCCAAGGGAAGCTGCCGGGCTGAACTTCCATGAATAAGGGGGACTTTGTGAAAAATGTATCCAGGGGTTATGGAAGTCAAATCGGGTAACATTTTCCGATTTTGTCCCTCTGCCATTCATGGAGGGAAGGTGGTACAGACAAGCTGGAGGTCTCCTCTTGGAGCCCAAGTCCCCTTCTACCATCCCTGCAAGTCTGGGATCCCTAGCTCCAAGGGAAGCCGCCGGGCTGAACTTCCATGAATGAGGGGGACTTTGTGAAAAATGTATCCAGGGGTTATGGAAGTCAAATCGTGTAACATTTTCCGATTTTGTCCCTCTGCCATTCATGGAGGGAAGCTGGTACAGACAAGCTGGAGGTCTCCTCTTGGAGCCCAAGTCCCCTTCTACCATCCCTGCAAGTCTCGGCCTTCTAGCTCCAATGGAAGCCGCTGGGGCAACTTTCATGGATGAGGGAGACTTTGTGAAAAATGTATCCAGGGGCTATGGAAGTCAAATCGGGTAACATTTTCCGATTTTGTCCCTCTGCCATTCATGGAGGGAAGGTGGTACAGACAAGCTGGAGGTCTCCTCTTGGAGCCCAAGTCCCATTCTACCATCCCTGCAAGTCTGGGATATCTAGCTCCAAGGGAAGCCTCCGGGCTGAACTTCCATGAATGAGGGGGACTTGGAGCCCAAGTCCCCTTCTACCATCTTTGCAAGTTTCGGCCTCCTAGCTCCAATGGAAGCCACTGGGGCAACTTCCATGGATGAGGGGGACTTTGTGAAAAATGTATCCAGGGGTTATGGAAGTCAAATCGGGTAACATTTTCCGATTTTGTCAATCTGCCATTCATGGAGGGAAGGTGGTACAGACAAGCTAGAGGTCTCCTCTTGGAGCCCAAGTCCCCCTCTACCATCCCTGCAAGTCTGGGATCCCTAGCTTGAAAGGGGACCGCTGGGCTGAACTTCCATAGGGGTGTCCGTTTTGAGGTTTTGAGAAAAAGAACCAGCTATGAGAGTGAACCTGGTCGTCTCATACCGACAGCAGTTCCAGAGCCTGGGCAGGACGGCTCGACACCCCTGGGTCTCAGCGGCATGTGACACGAAAGGGGGCCCCCCTTTCCAACACCTCCCGGAAGAAGGTAGAGAGACCCTGGGGGGTGGCCAGGGTGATTTGATCCCACCATCAGTTCCATGACATCCGAGGTGTCGGCTGGGAGGCAAGACTTCCACAGATTCAAGGGGGGATTTTTGGAAATGTCTGCCCAGGAAAGGAGCACCGTAGGCGGGTAAGAATTTCTGATTTCCCCCCTCTGCCATTCCCAGAGGGAAGGTGGTACAGACAAGCTGGAGGTCTCCTCTCGGAGCCCAAGTCCCCCTCTACCATACCTGCAAGTCTGGGATCCCTAGCTCCAAGGGAAGCTGCCGGGCTGAACTTCCATGAATGAGGGGGACTTTGTGAAAAATGTATCCAGGGGTTATGGAAGTCAAATCGGGTAACATTTTCCGATTTTGTCCCTCTGCCATTCATGGAGGGAAGATGGTACAGACAAGCTGGAGGTCTCCTCTTGGAGCCCAAGTCCCATTCTCCCATCCCTGCAAGTCTGGGATCCCTAGCTCCAAGGGAAGCCGCCGGGCTGAACTTCCATGAATGAGGGGGACTTTGTGAAAAATGTATCCAGGGGTTATGGAAGTCAAATCGGGTAACATTTTCCGATTTTGTCACTCTGCCATTCATGGAGGGAAGATGGTAGAGACAAGCTGGAGGTCTCCTCTTGGAGCCCAAGTCCACTTCTACCATCCCTGCAAGTCTGGGATCCCTAGCTTCAAGGGAAGCCGCCGGGCTGAACTTTCATAAGGTAGGGGGACTTTGTGAAAAATGTATCCAGGGGTTATGGAAGTAAAATCGGGTAACATTTTCCGATTTTGTCAATCTGCCATTCATGGAGGGAAGGTGGTACAGACAAGCTAGAGGTCGCCTCTTGGAGCACAAGTCCCCCTCTACCATCCCTGCAAGTCTGGGCTCCCTAGCTTGAAAGGGGACCGCCGGGCTGAACTTCCATTGGGGTGTCCGTTTTGAGGTTTTGAGAAAGAGAACCAGCTATGAGAGTGAACCTGGTCGTCTCATACCGACAGCAGTTCCAGAGCCTTGGCAGGACGGCTCGACACCCCTGGGTCTCAGCGGCATGTGACACGAAAGGGGGCCCCCCTTTCCAACACCTCCCGGAAGAAGGTAGAGAGACCCTGGGGGGTGGACAGGGTGATTTGATCCCACCATCAGTTCCATGAGATCCGATGTGTCGGCTGGGAGGCAAGACTTCCACAGATTCAGGGGGGATTTTTGGAAATGTCTGCCCAGGAAAGGAGCACCGTAGGCGGGTAAGAATTTCTGATTTCCCCCCTTCTGCCATTCCCAGAGGGAAGGTGGTACAGACAAGCTGGAGGTCTCCTCTCGGAGCCCAAGTCCCCCTCTACCATCCCTGCAAGTCTGGGATCCCTAGCTCCAAGGGAAGCCGCCGGGCTGAACTTTCATAAGGTAGGGGGACTTTGTGAAAAATGTATCCAGGGGTTATGGAAGTAAAATCGGGTAACATTTTCCGATTTTGTCAATCTGCCATTCATGGAGGGAAGGTGGTACAGACAAGCTAGAGGTCGCGTCTTGGAGCCCAAGTCCCCCTCTACCATCCCTGCAAGTCTGGGCTCCCTAGCTTGAAAGGGGACCGCCGGGCTGAACTTCCATTGGGGTGTCCGTTTTGAGGTTTTGAGAAAGAGAACCAGCTATGAGAGTGAACCTGGTCGTCTCATACCGACAGCAGTTCCAGAGCCTTGGCAGGACGGCTCGACACCCCTGGGTCTCAGCGGCATGTGACACGAAAGGGGGCCCCCCTTTCCAACACCTCCCGGAAGAAGGTAGAGAGACCCTGGGGGGTGGACAGGGTGATTTGATCCCACCATCAGTTCCATGAGATCCGATGTGTCGGCTGGGAGGCAAGACTTCCACAGATTCAGGGGGGATTTTTGGAAATGTCTGCCCAGGAAAGGAGCACCGTAGGCGGGTAAGAATTTCTGATTTCCCCCCTTCTGCCATTCCCAGAGGGAAGGTGGTACAGACAAGCTGGAGGTCTCCTCTCGGAGCCCAAGTCCCCCTCTACCATCCCTGCAAGTCTGGGATCCCTAGCTCCAAGGGAAGCCGCCGGGCTGAACTTCCATGAATGAGGGGGACTTTGTGAAAAATGTATCCAGGGGCTATGGAAGTCAAATCGGGTAACATTTTCCGATTTTGTCCCTCTGCCATTCATGGAGGGAAGGTGGTACAGACAAGCTGGAGGTGTCCTCTTGGAGCCCAAGTCCCCCTCTACCATCCCTGCAAGTTTTGGATCCCTAGCTTGAAAGGGGACCGCTGGGCTGAACTTCCATGAGGCAGGGGGACTTTGTGAAAAATGTATCATGGGGTTATGGAAGTCAAATCGGGTAACATTTTCCAATTTTGTCCCTTTGCCATTCATGGAGGGAAGGTGGTACAGACAAGCTGGCGGTCTCCTCTTGGAGCCCAAGTCCCATTCTACCATCCCTGCAAGTCTGGGAACCCTAGCTCCAAGGGAAGCTGCCGGGCTGAACTTTCATAAGGTAGGGGGACTTTGTGAAAAATGTATCCAGGGGTTATGGAAGTCAAATCGGGTAACATTTTCCGATTTTGTCCCTCTGCCATTCATGGAGGAAAGATGGTACAGACAAGCTGGCGGTCTCCTCTTGGAGCCCAAGTCCCATTCTACCATCCCTGCAAGTCTGGGAACCCTAGCTCCAAGGGAAGCTGCCGGGCTAAACTTCCATGACTGAGGGGGACTTTGTGAAAAATGTATCCAGGGGTTATGGAAGTCAAATCGGGTAACATTTTCCGATTTTGTCAATCTGCCATTCATGGAGGGAAGGTGGTACAGACAAGCTAGAGGTCTCCTCTTGGAGCCCAAGTCCCCCTCTACCATCCCTGCAAGTCTGGGATCCCTAGCTTGAAAGGGGACCGCTGGGCTGAACTTCCATAGGGGTGTCCGTTTTGAGGTTTTGAGAAAGAGAACCAGCTATGAGAGTGAACCTGGTCGTCTCATACCGACAGCAGTTCCAGAGCCTGGGCAGGACGGCTCGACACCCCTGGGTCTCAGCGGCATGTGACACGAAAGGGGGCCCCCCTTTCCAACACCTCCCGGAAGAAGGTAGAGAGACCCTGGGGGGTGGACAGGGTGATTTGATCCCACCATCAGTTCCATGACATCCGAGGTGTCGGCTGGGAGGCAAGACTTCCACAGATTCAAGGGGGGATTTTTGGAAATGTCTGCCCAGGAAAGGAGCACCGTAGGCGGGTAAGAATTTCTGATTTCCCCCCTCTGCCATTCCCAGAGGGAAGGTGGTACAGACAAGATGGAGGTCTCCTCTCGGAGCCCAAGTCCCCCTCTACCATACCTGCAAGTCTGGGATCCCTAGCTCCAAGGGAAGCTGCCGGGCTGAACTTCCATGAATGAGGGGGACTTTGTGAAAAATGTATCCAGGGGTTATGGAAGTCAAATCGGGTAACATTTTCCGATTTTGTCCCTCTGCCATTCATGGAGGGAAGATGGTACAGACAAGCTGGAGGTCTCCTCTTGGAGCCCAAGTCCCATTCTACCATCCCTGCAAGTCTGGGATCCCTAGCTCCAAGGGAAGCCGCCGGGCTGAACTTCCATGAATGAGGGGGACTTTGTGAAAAATGTATCCAGGGGTTATGGAAGTCAAATCGGGTAACATTTTCCGATTTTGTCAATCTGCCATTCATGGAGGGAAGGTGGTACAGACAAGCTAGAGGTCGCCTCTTGGAGCACAAGTCCCCCTCTACCATCCCTGCAAGTCTGGGCTCCCTAGCTTGAAAGGGGACCGCCGGGCTGAACTTCCATTGGGGTGTCCGTTTTGAGGTTTTGAGAAAGAGAACCAGCTATGAGAGTGAACCTGGTCGTCTCATACCGACAGCAGTTCCAGAGCCTTGGCAGGACGGCTCGACACCCCTGGGTCTCAGCGGCATGTGACACGAAAGGGGGCCCCCCTTTCCAACACCTCCCGGAAGAAGGTAGAGAGACCCTGGGGGGTGGACAGGGTGATTTGATCCCACCATCAGTTCCATGAGATCCGATGTGTCGGCTGGGAGGCAAGACTTCCACAGATTCAGGGGGGATTTTTGGAAATGTCTGCCCAGGAAAGGAGCACCGTAGGCGGGTAAGAATTACTGATTTCCCCCCTTCTGCCATTCCCAGAGGGAAGGTGGTACAGACAAGCTGGAGGTCTCCTCTCGGAGCCCAAGTCCCCCTCTACCATCCCTGCAAGTCTGGGATCCCTAGCTCCAAGGGAAACCGCCGGGCTGAACTTCCATGAATGAGGGGGACTTTGTGAAAAATGTATCCAGGGGCTATGGAAGTCAAATCGGGTAACATTTTCCGATTTTGTCCCTCTGCCATTCATGGAGGGAAGGTGGTACAGACAAGCTGGAGGTGTCCTCTTGGAGCCCAAGTCCCCCTCTACCATCCCTGCAAGTTTTGGATCCCTAGCTTGAAAGGGGACCGCTGGGCTGAACTTCCATGAGGCAGGGGGACTTTGTGAAAAATGTATCATGGGGTTATGGAAGTCAAATCGGGTAACATTTTCCAATTTTGTCCCTTTGCCATTCATGGAGGGAAGGTGGTACAGACAAGCTGGAGGTCTCCTCTTGGAGCCCAAGTCCCCTTCTACCTTCCCTGCAAGTCTCGGCCTCCTAGCTCCAATGGAAGCCGCTGGGGCAACTTCCATGGATGAGGGAGACTTTGTGAAAAATGTATCCAGGGGCTATGGAAGTCAAATCGGGTAACATTTTCCGATTTTGTCCCTCTGCCATTCATGGAGGGAAGGTGGTACAGACAAGCTGGAGGTGTCCTCTTGGAGCCCAAGTCCCCCTCTACCATCCCTGCAAGTTTTGGATCCCTAGCTTGAAAGGGGACCGCTGGGCTGAACTTCCATGAGGCAGGGGGACTTTGTGAAAAATGTATCCAGGGGTTATGGAAGTCAAATCGAGTAACATTTTCCAATTTTGTCCCTTTGCCATTCATGGAGGGAAGGTGGTACAGACAAGCTGGAGGTCTCCTCTTGGAGCCCAAGTCCCCTTCTACCATCCCTGCAAGTCTCGGCCTCCTAGCTCCAATGGAAGCCGCTGGGGCAACTTCCATGGATGAGGGGTACTTTGTGAAAAATGTATCCAGGGGTTATGGAAGTCAAATCAGGTAACATTTTCCGATTTTGTCACTCTGCCATTCATGGAGGGAAGATGGTACAGACAAGCTGGAGGTCTCCTCTTGGAGCCCAAGTCCCATTCTACCATCCCTGCAAGTCTGGGATCCCTAGCTCCAAGGGAAGCCGCCGGGCTGAACTTCCATGAATGAGGGGGACTTTGTGAAAAATGTATCCAGGGGTTATGGAAGTCAAATCGGGTAACATTTTCCGATTTTGTCCCTCTGCCATTCATGGAGGGAAGGTGGTACAGACAAGCGAGAGGTCTCCTCTTTGAGCCTAAGTCCCCCTCTACCATCCCTGCAAGTCTGGGATCCCTAGCTTGAAAGGGGACCGCCGGGCTGAACTTCCATTGGGGTGTCCGTTTTGAGGTTTTGAGAAAGAGAACCAGCTATGAGAGTGAACCTGGTCGTCTCATACCGACAGCAGTTCCAGAGCCTTGGCAGGACGGCTCGACACCCCTGGGTCTCAGCGGCATGTGACACGAAAGGGGGCCCCCCTTTCCAACACCTCCCGGAAGAAGGTAGAGAGACCCTGGGGGGTGGACAGGGTGATTTGATCCCACCATCAGTTCCATGAGATCCGATGTGTCGGCTGGGAGGCAAGACTTCCACAGATTCTGGGGGGATTTTTGGAAATGTCTGCCCAGGAAAGGAGCACCGTAGGCGGGTAAGAATTTCTGATTTCCCCCCTTCTGCCATTCCCAGAGGGAAGGTGGTACAGACAAGCTGGAAGTCTCCTTTTGGAGCCCAAGTCCCCCTCTACCATCCCTGCAAGTCTGGGATCCCTAGCTCCAAGGGAAGCCGCCGGGCTGAACTTCCATGAATGAGGGGGACTTTGTGAAAAATGTATCCAGGAGATATGGAAGTCAAATCGGGTAACATTTTCCGATTTTGTCCCTCTGCCATTCATGGAGGGAAGGTGGTACAGACAAGCTGGAGGTCTCCTCTTGGAGCCCAAGTCCCCTTCTACCATCCCTGCAAGTCTGGGATCCCTAGCTCCAAGGGAAGCTGCCGGGCTAAACTTCCATGAATGAGGGGGACTTTGTGAAAAATGTATCCAGGGGTTATGGAAGTCAAATCGGGTAACATTTTCCGATTTTGTCCCTCTGCCATTCATGGAGGGAAGGTGGTACAGACAAGCTGGAGGTCTCCTCTTGGAGCCCAAGTCCCCTTCTACCATCCCTGCAAGTCTGGGATCCCTAGCTCCAAGGGAAGCCGCCGGGCTGAACTTCCATGAATGAGGGGGACTTTGTGAAAAATGTATCCAGGGGTTATGGAAGTCAAATCGGGTAACATTTTCCGATTTTGTCCCTCTGCCATTCATGGAGGGAAGCTG
>NC_053392.1:401367898-401370398 GCF_905171765.1 Bufo bufo
AGTATGGCCCAAAGAGTTTATGAAGGAACACTTCAAAACAAATACAGAATTTGCTCATTGCATTTTTCCCCAGATTCATATATCATTGAAACAAGAGGAAGAACTCTCACTGCAGATGCTGTTCCAACAATTTTCCCAATCAGAAACGATGGTGAAAAAGTAATTGAGGAAAACTTGAAGAAACTACTACCAAAAACCAGAAAAAGGAAATTACAGGAAACAAACTCTCAGTCTGTTGCAGAGTGCGTCCCAGAGTGCGTCCCAGAGTGCGTCCCAGAGTGCGTCCCGGAGTGCGTCCCGGAGTGCGTCCCAGAGTTTGTTCACGTCTTTTCTCCAAGGTTTATTAATGAGGAAGAAAATCGCTCCAGTGCGGCAGACGACTTCTCCAAATACCCAGCCATTAGACATTTCTGTGAAACAGGCACACAAACAGATTTGTCACTATTGAATATGGAAATTATCATGCATAATGGTCAGGTTATCTGCCAGGATCTTCAAATTGAAAATCCAAATACTGTCAGGGATCTAAGCAAGGCATTTCAATCAACACCGCTGACCAAGGTGCCAACAAACATCTCTGAGACTACAACGATGACTGATTCCCCATTGAAGAAGCGTCCAAATCTTGATCCTGACTTATATACTGTTTCTGATGACATAATGTTTGACGGAATAGAGCCGTTATCGCCAATTGTTAATGTACCTGAAGAGGAACGACTTTTAGACAAAGAATCTAGTCTATGTGTATCTTTTTCCGGAAATACTTCAAAAGATCCAAGCTATGTACCTGAGTTGCCGAGCATGGATTCAATCGACATCCATGATACTGGATTAATTTTTCAAAAGCAACGTAAGATTACAACAGTATCAGTTATTGAAGAAGATGAACATACTATTGTGAATGACCGGAAATTTCTTGTTTTCGAATCTTGTTTAGACCAATTGGTGAAAAAAGTCAAGTGTCAGCAAGATGAAGACTGCAATTTCATGGTACATTCTTTCAAAAAAATCACCGAAGGAACATATTGTAAAATTATCGGACAGTGTTATCAAGGACACAGATTCACAATATTTGAGAGTCAACCCAAAGTTGGTCGTTACTGTGCCGGTAATCTCTTAACTGCAGCTGCAATTCTGTGTAGTGGACAAAATTTTATGAAAACGAAAGAATTTCTGAATCTACTTGGCATGGTGACTATTGGTGAAAAAAGTTACTATCGATATCAGTCACTTTTTCTATTTCCGGCTGTTGACAATGCATGGACTACAGAGAAAATAGCACTTGAATCTGACTTCCAAGAAAAACCCATTTGTGTAGCGGGAGATGGACAGTGCGATAGCCCTGGTCATAGTGCTAAGTACTGTATCTACACTCTTATGAACACCGTCAGTAATAAAATTTTTGATTTTGAGGTTGTTCAAAAAACACAGTGTACATCGTCAGTGGCCATGGAGAAATTCGGTTTTCAAACTGTAATGGACCGCGTTCTGGCCAATGGAGCCAACATCAAAATTTTTGCATCCGACAGACATGTCAGCATTAGGAAATTAATGCGTACCGACTATGCCAGGATTAAGCACCAATTCGATGTCTGGCACTACGCCAAATCGATAAAAAAAAAATTGCACAATGCAAGCAAAAATAAATTTTGCAAGGAAATAACACCCTGGGTAGACAAGATTAGCCTTCATCTTTGGTGGTGCATCAAGACCTGTGAAAACAATGAGGAATTATTGAAAGAAAAATGGTTTTCCTTGCTCCACCATATAGCTGATGAGCACAAGTGGCAAGGGAGCCTGTACACGCAATGCCAACATGGTCCACTTGAACTAAATGAGGATGACAAAATCTTCTGGCTTTCCAAAGAAAATCCTGCCTTTAAAAACATTTCAAAAATTGTCACCAGTGAAGCCATACAGAAAGATCTTAAACATTTAGTTCACAATTGTCACACCGGACAATTAGAAAACTTTCACAGTTTAGCTCTCAAATTTCGCACAAAACGTATACATTTTGGCATTGATGCTATGGAGGCCAGAACCAAACTTGCTGCCCTTACACACAACCACAATGTATCCAGACCCCAAGCCACTGTGAAAGTAGCTAGAAAAAATACTGAACCGAAGGGTTCCAAGCGAACCAAACTAATTTTTCCAAAAGGCAATACTCGATGGATCATTCGTAATGTTTACGAAAAAATATCAGTTGATTTTATGGAAGACATAATGGTCGATGTTCTTAAAATATGCAAGGGAAAACAAAGCTCTAATTGGCAGTCTAGAGCTCCAAAGCTCCCTCCAAATATAGCAAATGTTGAAAAACCTACCAAAGATGACATCAAAAAACAACAAATCAATAGATACAGAGCTTCTGCAATCCCTACAGTTTAACCGAAAACATCCTTGATCCTGTGAGTACTATTTAATATTTTATAAAATAATGTATCTATAATAGTTTGAAATAAGTTTATCCAAATTAATAATTTTTTTTTTTTTTTTT